>NW_028087063.1:3476398-3485807 GCF_014824575.4 Sturnira hondurensis
TCCCAAAGAACCTATGCACCCCAATGTTCATAGCAGCACAATTTACAATAGCCAAGAGTTGGAAGCAACCTAGGTGCCCGTCAGTAAATGAATGGATCAAAAAACTATGGTACATATACACAATGGAATTTTATGCTGCAGAAAGAAAGAAGGAGCTCCTACCTTTTGCAACAACATGGATGGAACTGGAAAGCATTATGCTGAGTGAAATAAGCCAGGTGTTGAAGGACAAATACCATATGATCTCACCTCTAACAGGAAGCTAAACAACAAAGCAAACAAGCAAGCAAAATATAACCAAAGACACTGAAATAGAGAACAGGCTGACAGTGACCAGAGGGGAGAGGGGAGGGAATTTCAGGGGAAATAAGGGAGGGATTTAGAGGAACCTATATAAAGGATACATGGACAACAACTGAGAAGGGTGGAAATGGGAGGGAGGGGGGAGGATGGGGGGTGGGATGGGATGGGAGTAATAGACAGAAAACTATACTTGAAAAATAATTAAATAAAAAAATTGAAAAAAAAATAAATGTTTGTTTCAAATGCAACTTAACTTTTTGGCCATCAAGTGGAAACGTGCACCTCTCCAGCCACTGTCTTTCTTAAGCAAGACTGCTTATTCTTCCCGAACCTGGAAAACAGTATCAGTGTGTTCTTTGAGATTCCTGTGATTTTCCTCAGTGGAACACAGGCCCAGAACCAAGCCCAGTCCTTTCCAGAGGTGAGCAGGCCCCAGCCAACTCTTCATTAGCTTCAGAGGGAAGCAGGGAACTGGACAATTATCTGCATCAGAGAAAGCAGACACCCACCAGTAACTCAGCCCAAGGGCAGGCTCGGTCACTCGATTTTCCACCCGCCTTGCCTTGCCAGCAAAGGCAAAGCCCTTTACAGAAGGCGCCACACGAGGGCACATCTCTACAGCCATATCACCAATTTGCTCCCCAGCCCCAACACACAATTCTATCAGAAAACCTTTTCCCCTGCTTTATGATGGTTGAAAGGTTTCCAGGCTTTCCTTCTGTGAATGGAAAACAATTAGTCATTGCACTGCCAAGAACACTTTTCCTATTCATCTTTGGCCTCTCGGAAGAACAAATTTCTGCTTTGCTCATTTTACTCTTTGTTGAAAATAACTGTGACCAAGTCTAATACTTTACATCTGTTTTGGAGGCCCTTCAACCTCCTGCAGCTGAGTGCAATTGCAGCCCATGTGAGGCATTTCCCTAAACAATTCATGATATGGGGTTGCCGGGCAGGCTCTGCATAGAAGACCTCAAATCCAATGCCATAACCTTCTCAAATTGAGGCCCGAGTTCACACCACTTAACCAGACCTCTCCACCTAGGCCTTATCCCTGAGACCACTATGCTAGCACCAGTGAGAGATCTCTGGCCCTGACCAGGGTGGCTGAGTTGGTTGGAGTGTCGTCCTGTAAACCTAAAGGTCATGGGTTTGATTTCCAGTCAGGACGCCCATGAGAAGGCAGCCAATTGATGTTTCTTTCTCACATCAGTGTTTCTTTCTTTCTCTCCCTCTCTAAAAGCAATGAACCAATGCCCTTGGGTGAGGATAAAAGAAAAAAAGAAATCTCTGTAGTTTGCCAATGACTCACACTTCTCAGATTTAGATCCAAATATAGTCACCACACCAACTTTTAGTCCCTCCTTCCAAAGAAGTTCTTTGGACCGCCCCCCCCCTTAAGGTAGTATTTACTACTGGCAACCATATATACTTATTTTGTGGTGTTATGAGTAATTCATTTATAATAAAAAAGAGGACCTGGAATATGCCAAATTTTAAAAAATGAAATGATGGTGCCTGTCTGTGCTAGGCATTGTGCCAAGTGCTTTACAGGCATGCTATGAAGAATAGTCAATATCTTTTAATTATCTTCTCCCAGAGCCAGATCTCATTTTAAAAATTATTTGTTCATTCCTGGGAAAATCCATAAGGAAGCTGAAACTACAGTATCTGCTATAGTCTGAATGTTTGTGTTCCCCCCCCCCCAATTGATATGCTGAAATCCTAACATCTATGGAGATAGTATTGGGTGGGGCTTTTGGGAAGTGATTAGGTCATGAAATTGGCACCCTTGTAAATGGTATTAGTGGATGGAACTAGAATGGGTGGTAAAGGGGAGAGCAATGGGAAAAAATTAGGACAACTATAATTGAACAACAATAAAAATAAAAATAAGTTTTTAGTAAAAAAAAGGCCCCGGAGAGCTTCTTCCCCATTTTACACCATGTGAGGTTCCCGTGAGAAGAGCACCATCTAAGAAGGGGCTTCATCAGATGCTGAACCCGCCAGCACCAGGTCCTGAACTCCCAGACTCCAGACTATGAGAAATACGAGAAGCCCCAGTCTCTGGTGTTCTGCCAGAGCAACCCGGAAGGACCATGACATTGACCCCACCAAGGCTACTGTTTAATGTTCTTTGTCACTCTACCACTTTGCCAGGAAAATTAGGGCAGTTTTATGGACCACAGAGATGTAGAAAGTTTCTTTCTCTGTGATTTAGAGCAGGAAGCTAGAAAGCAGAACCCTTGCAATTGTTCTCCACTGCCTCCATTTTAAACCTGAGCCCCCGGGTCTCCATACTGACTTGGCACAAAGTTACGCACTCATCCACCAGACGCACAGTCCACCTGGAATTTCAAGCAGATCCATCTGTGCTTTTTAAACCATCTTTGCTCCCTGGGCTCCTGACTATTCTATACAAATGAATTTAGGCTCTGGCTCTCAGAGCCAGCAAGTTAACCTAGAATTAAGCATTTGAGAAGTATAAATACAGTCTTCATCCCGCTCAAATGCTTAGCACTTTCTACTACCTGGACAAGTAGAATTTAATAAATATGGAGGGTTTTATTAGATTTTATTTCTGATATTACTGTTTTTTAAAAGCATTTAAAGAGAAAAAGAGGAAATGTCTTATAATACTGGTCCATGCGAGGCTGTGAGCCCTAAATACACATGTTTTAAGAGTTGACCATCTGACGTACCTTTTGCCCAAACTCTTTTGCTTTAATCTTGAGTTTATTGACTTGCGATTCTGCTGTCTCTGCCCTTTCTTTAGCTTCGTTCAACTCACGTTGCTGCTTCTTGTACTTGGAAAGATATTGATTGGCTTGTGCTTCCTATAAAAATAAAAAATGGAAAAAAAAAAGAAATTCCTGTGCCTACATAGTCATACTTTTTCTGCTCTGACATAAGAAAGCTGAAAATGTGTGAAAGGAATCTAAACTTCTGCATATTAAATGGGATAGCATATTTCGGAATGACATATAGGGATTCAGACTTTCCAGCAGGCACAAGATCTATTTTTATAACTGTTTCTCCCTGCAAGTGTAGAACACGGTCGGCACTTTCCACATACTGGGTGTAGAACAGCTCTCTCAGAGTTGGTATGTGCTAGAATAACCATGATTGTTTGTTTTGTCATTAGTTCAATATCTTATTCTAAGCTGGGCAGAGGGGGCTGGCCTTTACAGTTACACAGGTGAATGCGTAATAGATATAACAGTGTTTTAGCCCAAACCATGTAAATAATCAATTTGAAACCCCAAAAGAGATATTATTAGGTATAAGCCAGTTTATACAGCACTTCTCAATTACATTCCATGTAGCTATGCATACTAACCCAACATTGGCAGATACATATCAAGTATCTTTTTGTGCACAGTCATGTCCAGGTTCATCAGAAAAGGACTGTGAGTTGCCTTCATGCTTACTCAAAATTTTAGGGTGAGGAAGGCTCCAGGATGATTACCTAACCAAAAAACGTGCCATCTCTACTAGATGCCATGCTCTTACATGGCTCATTTCTTGCAATGTACATGTTTAGGTATAATCACAACATTGAGGGAGAGAGCTCTGGCTTCCCAGAGGGAAAAGTAGCATAAAACTTTACTATGGGTGATGATTCTGGCTTGCAAAAAAAGAACAGACTGTAAGCTGAGCTGCTTCTTTCTAACAAGCTGCACACCTAGCTCAGGACCACACGTCTCCATTAATCAAAAGCAATGGTTGGGAAATCCATGAGGCTGCAACTGCCTCAGGCACTTACCGCTGCCTCAATTTGCTGCTTGTAACTTTGCACTTTTAGCTGAAGATTATCCATCAGAGACTGCATCCTGCTCAGATTTTTCTTGTCTTCCTCTGCCTGAAATGCATAGGTATATATATGAAGGTGATTTGAAGAATCTGACAGTCTGCATTGGGAGTAGCCTCAAATGAGCAAATAAAGGGTAAGAAAACTTTGTTAAAATACCACATTAGAATTATGACTTGAATATCAGTTTAACTCTACTTGTCCCAAGTTCTGAGAAATGAGTAAACGCATCTCTGAGGAATGACAGTTATTACTCCTGATCCACAACAGAAGTTGCAGCCATTGCTAAAATGGAAGTTAAAGCCACTGGTTTCAATTTGATCATCAGTCCTCCTATCCCACTAACGGGTTTTTCAGTCACCTCTCTCCCACCTATCAAGCCAAATCTTCCTTTGAACTTTCTAATTGGCCCTTGACTTTTGCGAATGGAATAGGAAAGGTGGTTTTCTAGAGTTCTGGTGTGTACATTAGCAGAGACAGGAAAATTCCATAAGCTACGGGGATGTCATTGTCCATTCCCATTGCTATCATGCAATCCAAACTTGAGCTAGAGAAAGGAAATCTAGTGAGATGGTGTTTCTCAGCTGTGCTCCATGGAGCCTCTGGGTACTTGGAGGAGAAAGGAGGGGACAGACAAGCAGGTAGATAAGGCTCTACCTGCCCCCTCTTTCCCATAACCTTTGAACTAGAGTATCTCCACATTGGGCCCATTAAACTTCCCCAAAGAAGAAAGTATCTCAACCTGCTAGTGATTGTGATGCTGACTTAATCACAAGACCTACCCCTGTTGTTCAGTTTTTTTCCTGGCTCTACCTTACCTATTTCATCAACATCGATTTCTTGGATGGCTTTCATTGTCTCTGCAAATACCCTCCACTGCCCTCCAAAACCCCTACCACAGCAACCAGATTCATCTGCTATTTCCCCACAGCTCCCTCCTCTGTAAGTTTAGCCAATATCCCTCCACAACACAGCACCAAGGCAGCAGACAGAGACACCCAGTCTTGCATTGAAAGAGGCCTATTTGCAGAAGGAAGAGAAAATTCTAAGTCAGAGTATCAAGAGAAAATAGATCGCATTCTGTGACTTGTTAGAAACTCAGTATGTTAGAGCATAAGCTTGAAATAGAAGGAAATACATGGAGACAAATACATAGATTATTGGTTGCATAGCACCAGGAGGAAGATGAGGATTTGAGGTGATGGCTAAAGGGTGTGGAGTTTCTTTTGGGGGTAAGAAAATGTTCTAAAATTGAATGTGGTAACCTATCCATACATCTGTGAATACAATATAAGCCACTGAATTATATACTTTTTTAAAAAAGGCCTATTTGCTTATCTTAATAGCTATAGCCTGAGGGGCAGTCTTATAATTTAACAAACATCAAGGGGCCAGCTTCAATCCTCTCCAAAGATGAGGAGGCTGCCTGCTGGGTGCCATCTTCAGGATCTCCAACTGCCTTGCTTCAAGCAGCTGGTATCTCTGAGAAAGAAGTATGGGTGCCCTGGTGTCTCTGGCTGCTGTGCAGAGCACATATCCCTTGATAGCCTGGCTCTGGTAGCCACAAGGTTTGTGTTCATGGGTTCATTGAGACGATATCAAACAGAAAAAAAACCAGTATGTAACTGGCTACCACCCCAAGACTCAATCAGAGGAAAAAGACAGAAATGCCTATCTCCCATTTTTACTCCTAAAGAGCTATCTTGTCATCTTTAAAAATCTCCTTCCTGAAGGTCTAGCTTCCAATCAACCTGCATCGAGGCACTGACCGAGATCCTCCCCTTTGGCATCCTGACAGGTGTGCACACCTTCAACTACAGGGAGCCATGAAGAACAGTGACTACTGCTTAGACGATCACCAAGGTTGTGGAGACAATCAGGAGCTAGGACAAGGTTGAATGAGAAGAATCATCTACATGACACCACTTATTCAAGACTAAGAGAGACAGCTGTTTTATTTAATGCATAGAAACAAAGTCAAGGAAAATGAAATGACAAAGGAACATATTCCACATGAAAGAACAAAATAAACTTTATTAAAACAAATGAAGGTCAATGATTTATATGATAGAGAGTTCAAAATAACAACCATACCATGCTCATCAATTTCAGGAGAACATTCATGAAAAAGTAAAAATTCCAACAAAGAGGAAATATAATAAAGCACTAAACAGAAAATACAGAGATGGATAATATAATAACTAAATTGAAAAATACAATAGAGGAGCTCAACAACAGCCTAGGTGAAGAAGAAGAAAGGGTCCATTTACTCAAAGAGAGGGCAGTGGAATTCATCCCATCAGAGAAGCAAAAGTAATAAGAGTGAAGATAGCGTAAGGGACTTATAACACAACATCAAGCAGACCAACATTTTCATTACAGAGGTCCTAGAAGAAGAAGAGAAAGAGAAAGGGGGCAGAAAACTCACTGAAGAAATAACAGCTGAAAAGTTCCCTAACCTGGGGAAGGAAATAAACATCCAGATGCAGGAAGCCCAAAGAATTCAAAATAAGATGAACCTAAGACACATTATAGTTAAATTGTAAAAAGTTAAAGACAAGAAGAAAATCTTAAAAGCAGCAAGAGAAAAACAACTCTTTACACATAAGTGCTGCCTCCCATAAGATTTACAGCAGACTTTTCAGCAGCAACTTTCCAGGCCAGAAAGGAATGGCACAATACACTCAAAGTGGTAAAAGAAAAAAGAACCCTGCCAGCACAGAATACTCTACCTGGAAAGTTGTCCCTCAGAATTGAAGGAAAGACAAATAGTTTTAGACAAGCAAAAGCTGATAAAATTCAGCATCACTAGACCAGCCTTACAAGAAACATTAAAAAGATTTCTTTAAGATGAAATGAAAGGGCATTAATTACAAACAAGAAAACATGAAAATATAGCTTTGGTAAAGGTAAATAGTTAAGTGCAGAATAACCTAATGTAATGGTGGGGAGTAAATCACCTATAAAAGTTAAAAGACAAAAATAGTAAAAACTGTAACTACAAAATTTGTTATTAAATAGACAAGATAATAAAATGTAAAGTGTGGTATCAAAAACAAAGTGCCGGTGAGAAGAGTAAAACTGTAGAGCTTAAAAATGAATTAAAATGTTGTTATCAACTTAAAATAGACTATTATAAATAAAGGTTGTTTATGCAAGACTCATGGTAACAAACAAAGCAAACAACTACAGTAGATACACAAAAGACAAAAAGAATCTAAGCAAACCACCACAGAAAATAATGAAATCACAAACAGTAAAAGCAAGAGGGAAAAAAGGAACAAAGGAATAGCAAAACAGCCAGAAAACAATTAATAAAGTGTCAATAAGTACATACCTATGAATAATTACTTTTAATGTAAATTGACTAAGTTATCTAATCAAAAGACATAAAGTAGATGAATGAATAAAATACAAAACCCTTCTAGCTGCTGTTTACAAGAGATTCACCTTGGATATAAGAACACAGAGATTAAAATTGAAGGAATAGAAAAATATATTCTCTGAAGAGAAGATGGCGGCGGAGTAGGACAAAGGATTTCGCTTCCTTCCACGCACCGGAGAAGGACCTGGCTGATCTTCAGAGGAGCACAGCAGATGCCCAATGGGGACCCAGCATATAAGAAGGGAGGACTCCAGAGAGTGTAGCGGACACTGAATGACCAGAGGTTGAGGAGAGGAGACGACCTCGGATCAACAAGGTACGAGGGAGCAGCGTAGAGGAGGCGGCAGGCCCTCCACCAGGCCGTGCCCTGGTCTCCGAGAGCTGAGGGTGGGCAACACCGACTCTGGGAGAGAACTGGTCACCGGCACCCCCCTATCTGGCAGGGCACAGATTGGAAAACACCATAAGAGATCGGTCTGCCAGTAGTGGCAGAGAGGGGAGTGAGCATTCAGAAGCAAACCAGAAAGCTCTGATAACCCGTGGAGTCAGGTTGCCGGCTTGGGAGAACTGAGAGATGCCCGAGCATTCCCTGCTTTGCGGTGCCTGTGCCTGCCCTCCAACAGTCTCAGGGAGTCTCGGGCTGTTGGCAGGGCCTCTAGAAGTGAGTCAGTTGTGAGCTCCATCCCTACTCACCTGGCGCAGACCAGCTCCATCCCTACTCAGCCGGCGCAGACAGGGAAACACAGAGAGTCAGGCTGTGGCTGTTGGTTTGGGAGAATTGTGAGTTTCCCTGTGTGTTCAGCCACAGCACAGGGAAAGGTCTGCACCCAAGCCTATGAGAACAGGAAAGCCTGGCTGAGAGCACACACCCTCATGCCAGACCAGGGCTGGAAAACCTGGGAGAAAATCCGCTCTCAGTAGGGCACGGGAGAGCAGCACCAGTCTGGATCTTGGGGGGGCACTGGCGAGACCAGTTGAGCTCACCGAGGCACAACAAAGGCCACACTAATAGCCCCTCAGGCTGCTGCAGCTAGTGAGACCAGAAGAAAAGGTTTGACTAGGTGGAAACCAACCAGAGGAGTAGTGGAAGCGGAGAACACCAAGATACCTACAGGAGACTGCACCACTGAATTTCACAGTTACCCTACCACAGAAGTTCACACCATAAACTCAGGGAACCAGAACAGATCAATTTAAGAAGCTGAGGCCAACAAGAAGAGCATCACAAACAATGGGAAGACAAAGAAACAATCCCCAAATGAAAGAAAAGGAGGAAGTCTCAGAAAGAATGTTAGATGAAATAGAGGCAAGTCAACTATCAGATATTGAATTCAAAGCACTGGTTATCAGGAAATTCAAAGAGCTGACAACAAGCTACCAGAAACTACAGGGGAGCTACAATGAACTCTCCGCAAACTATACCAACATGAAAAAGGAAATAGAAACCATCAGCAAAGGCCAAGAGGAAATGAAGAATACAATTTCTGAACTGAAGAACACAGTAGAAGGTATGAATAGTAGGATTGATGAGGCAGAAGACCGCATAAGCGAGTTCGAAGACAGGGTGGAAAGAATCTCCCAGACGGACCAGGTAATGGAAAAGAGAATCAGAAAAAATGAGGAGAGTCTAAGAGAAATGCAAGACAATATGAAAAATAATAATATCTGAATAATAGGAATACCATAAGGAGAAGAACAAGAACAAGGGATAGAAAACCTACTTGAAAGAGTAATAACGGAAAATTTTCCTAAGTTGAGGAGAGAGAAAGTCACACGAATCCAGGAATCGCAGAGAGTCCCAGGCAGGTGGAACCCAAAGAGGCCTACTGCAAGACACATCATCATTAAAATGGCAAAACTCCAAGACAAAGAGAGAATCCTAAAGGCAGCAAGGGAGAAAAAGGAAGAAA
>NW_028087064.1:0-868 GCF_014824575.4 Sturnira hondurensis
CATCCTTGGGTCATCAGGAGGAGACGGGGACATCAGCCTGTCTGCATGTCCCGTGCTCCCCTGCAGCCAGCACCCTTCAGACGGGTCACTAGGATTGTGCCGTGTGGGGGTGGCAACCCTGTTGAGACCAGAGGCCTTAACTCCCGCAGACGTGCTGCTGTGTGCAGAAGCGGCTGCCCGGTGGGAGATGGCGGAGGAGCACTGCAGGCGCCGCTTGCTGGTAAGTGCGTCAGCCCTGCTCAGGCACCCTCTCTGGGGGTTCCCCCCCCCCCCCATCACGCTCTTCCAGGGCCCCTGGTCCTGTGGTGCGCTTCAGTCCTTCATGCGAAGCTGTCCTTTGTGGTGGGTGTCCCTATCGTCGTTTTGGATCAGAGATGGTAACGGTGTGGGGTCAGAGGAGGCGGGGGCTATAAGGGAATCTTGGAGATGGTCTAGTCCTGAGGATTTTTACCTGGCGGGCCCCCGTTTTAGTGGTGGAAGCCTAGTGTGTGAAGTTGATCGGAGCAGCAGTGCCGCGGATGAAGCGAGGTCCGGGGAGCAGTACTGTTCCCTCCCCAGCCCTCACCGTGGCTTCTAGCGGCCTGTGGAGTTCCCCAGAGCAGAGCGGGAGAACCCCTGATCCCTTCACTTCCGTCTCCGCAAACTGAAGCCTGGGCCCTGGCCACGAGTGAGGCGTTGATGGCGTTGGATCCCAGGACGCGTGTCCTGATTCCGCCTCAACCCCCTACTCACCGTGGATTCCTTCTCTTCCTTCTATTCTATTCCTGCAAAACACTGCATTTATAATTGTGCAAGTATGCACGTTGACCCCACATGGTTAAAAAAACAAAACATCATAGGCTACAAGTCTGTCTCCTTTGTGAGAGGC
>NW_028087065.1:0-521 GCF_014824575.4 Sturnira hondurensis
AGCTCCAGGATTTGCACCCAAGTTGGGGTGTCATTCGGGGAGGGGGGTTCCCGCCCCAGGTAAGGTAGAGGGGCTGCCTAAGCGGGTCCCAAACTTTGCACAGCCAAGGGGTCCCTTTTTCCTGCATGAAATCACGCGTGGCTCCTGGGGGTCAGGTTCTGCGGGTCCATGCCCCGCACGCCTAACCACTGGGCTCCCCGTCTGGCGCGGGCGATTTTCCCGGCCTCAATTCGGGGCTCGGTGCAGACTTTTGTGCCAGCTTCTCGAGCCCCATGCACAGATCCTTGAGACAGGGAAAGATGGAGCAGGGAAGCAGGGTCCCCTCCTGGAAGCTTTCCTGACCCCACCACCTGACACGGTCCTCGCCCCCTACAGAAGGCTGGGATAACACACAAAAATATAACACAACGGAAAACAAGGCAACTGCTCGCAACAACCAACTACGCTGTTTCCGCCGTGCAGTGGGGGAAAGGCCCGGGCAGGTCACGTGAGGAGTTCAGCCCAGCTGGTGACAAGCAGGC